>NC_038244.2:41403572-41405441 GCF_000004515.6 Glycine max
TCTCGGTGGGTCGAAACCCGAAAGGGCGACCCAGGCAAAAGTTAGAGACATCAAACAGAAAAATAATTAGCCTGATAGGTCGAAAACCCGAAAGGGCGATCTATGCAAAATTTAAGGACCAAAAGACAAAGTAACTGCATTGAGATGATCTTTGTTCATTTGAGGCACAATGGAATGTCAAGGAGACCCTGAATCTGAAGCATCCAAACAGTGGGATTCAAGGTTGTCAGAGGGAACAACGGTTATTGTGTTCAATGAACCTTCGATTTATATTTACCATTTTCCAAACTTTGTAAGATCAGTGGAGCCATGCCATTGGCAGGTCACCACTCTTTCAAATAAATTTGAGCCTGTTGCCTTTCATTTGGAATTCTCATTTATTCAGCTTATAAAACCTTTCCTTTTTTTTATGGTAGCATTTGAAACAAAATATTTCTCAAAATCATAAATTTTCTTTCATATCTTTTTTTGAGAAGCACAAACAACAAAACACTTTTTCTTTGAACTCGTGAATAGATGAAGGGTGTGTCAACAGCTATCCTGAGAATGGATAAACCTTGCAGGTTGCACGTGGTCAATTGCTTTTTTTTTTTTTTTTTTTTAAATAATAATAATAATAATAATAATAATAATAATAAGCATGACCACAGAAGCATTAGCTCTTCTACCATGTTTTTTGGATTGGCACGTTCTCCCAAGAAATGTTTATTCCCCATCGGTTGCTGCATACGCCGGGCTTTACTCCGTCACTATTTTGATACACCCTGGTGGCATCATCCCCATTGAAGATTGCCGAGTGTTTGTGATGCGACGTCGGGTCACTTTCCATCTTACCTGTC
Organism: Glycine max; assembly: GCF_000004515.6. Taxonomy (NCBI): domain Eukaryota; kingdom Viridiplantae; phylum Streptophyta; class Magnoliopsida; order Fabales; family Fabaceae; genus Glycine; species Glycine max. The sequence goes on from NC_038244.2 coordinate 41,404,412, forward strand.
CAATCTTGTTCCATCAAATTTATCATTCACATAATCATACAAGTTAATCCTCCATACAGTCATACAAGTCGGGTCGTTATTCAGGCATTCATACGTTCATGCGTATACACATTCATGCATGTACAATAAAGACAATATCATGCGTACATGGCTGCATTAACCATCATGAGTCTTGCTTCAATCATCTTTTCATTTCAATCAATCATGAATAATTTGTAATCTTCTATTTCCCCAAGTGTCATCCCCAATGGGTCTGATCCAAAGGTGTCACCCTCTCTCCGCCAAGTGGCAATTTCTTTAATGAACAGCTTGTGCATCATTTGCCTCTGTTTCATGTCATCAGTTGATTAGTTCAGCAATAACCTGAACAGTTGACATTTATCTTTGCTTCTTGTCAGTTGATTAGTTCAGCAATAACCTGAACAGTTGATATTTATCTTTGTTTTTGGTCAGATTGACTAGTTCGGCAATAACCTGAACAGTTGACATTTATCTTTGCTTCTTGTCAGTTGATTAGTTCAGCAATAACCTGAACAGTTGACATTTATCTTTGTTTCTTGTCAGTTGATTAGTTCAGCAATAACCTGAACAGTTGACATTTATCTTTGCTTCTTGTCAGTTGATTAGTTCAGCAATAACCTGAACAGTTGACATTTATCTTTGTTTCTTGTCAGTTGATTAGTTCAGCAATAACCTGAACAGTTGACATTTATCTTTGTTTTTTGTCAGTTGACTAGTTCGGCAATAACCTGAACAGTTGACATTTATCTTTGCTTCTTGTCAGTTGATTAGTTCAGCAATAACCTGAACAGTTGACATTTATCTTTGTTTTTTGTCAGTTGACTAGTTCGGCAATAACTTGAACAGTTGATATTTATCTTTGTTTTTGGTCAGATTGATTAGTTCGGCAATAACCCGAACAGTTGACATTTATCTTCAATTCTGGACAGTTGGCTAGTTCGGCAATAACCCGATCATCTGGCATTTATCTTTGTTCCTTTGTCGTCAGTGGCAGTTCGTCGTCAACCCG